>NW_027526900.1:0-10000 GCF_052857255.1 Amblyomma americanum | reverse complement strand
ATCGTCGGCATTGCGGGAAAGCGGAGCACACCCCTCTGTGCTGTGCAGCAGCTGGCCAGAGCCGTCATACACGAGGAGCTCCAGGACCATCTCCTCGTGTACACCGACGGCTCAGTGGCCCGCGACAGCTGCTCCCTTGCTGCGGCGGCCACCATCCCCGCCCTGCGACTGCACAGCCAGCAACACGCAGCCTTCCTGGGCTCCTCCACCACGGCGGAGTTGATGGGAATCCGGCTCGGGCTGGACCTGCTGCTCACCCTCGGCCCTCCGCCGCCCAGGAGTGCTCTGCTGTGCGACTCCCGCGCCGCCCTCAGCCGCCTGCAATCTAACGGCCACGGTACTCCACTAGTGCGGGAAATTCGCTCGCGCATCGAGGGCCTCGCGCAGAGAGGTTGTGCTGTGCGTGCACAGTGGGTGCCCGGTCACTGCGGCATCGCCGGTAACGAAGAAGCTGACGACCTCGCGACCGCTGCACACCAACTACCTGCCAGCGATCTCCCCTTGCGCTGGAGGACGTGCGTGCGGCCATCCACAACCATCTCCGAAAGCAGCACCCCGACCCACGCATCGCGGGAGGTGAGCGCATCGACAGTGTCACCGGCTGTCGCGCACTTACACGGTCACAACGTGCAATGATCCTCCGCGCGCGCATTGGCTGCGTGTGGCCCGGCGAACGACGGGAGCGTCACGGAATCGCGACAAGTGATGTGTGTGACGGATGCGGTGCAGTGGAAACACTATAGAACACCTGCTCCTTCACTGTTCCGCGTTCGCCGATGGTCGTCGCGATATGCTCGCGGCCTCTATGGCGCAGGGCGTACTACCAGACTCCACCACGCAGGGCAGTGCGCGCACTCGTGAGCGAACTTTGGTGAGCCTCTGTGCATTCCTCGAACACACGGGCTTGACGTCCCGTCTGTTCTCCGTCAGGTAGTTACACGCAGTGAAAGAACGCTCCGCGAGTTCTACCTTGAACGATTAATAACTGGACGCCCCACTCCAGTTGTAACCAACACAGTGCTGTGCGCGTGTGTGATTTAATTCCTCTAAAATGAACTAATCACGCGCACAACCTGGACACATTTCTTATTGTGTAAATAGTTTGTACATATTGCTTCTCCCCCTATACTCTCTTCCTGTTGTTAAGTTTCGCCTACAACGCGCGGTATAGCCGGCGCGGATGCAACGGACGCCGGGGCTTCGTTCAAAGTGGCGGTCATTTTGGGCCCGTTCATCGCTGCCGCAACGCCTCCCGCCAAGCGCGTCCAGGCAGGTTTCAATGCCACGTGTCTTCGTGTGTGCGTGTGTGTGTGTGCATGTTAGTGCCCACGCTTGTCAAAGCGCGGCAGCCGGGGAGAGGAGCTCCCCAACTGGGAGGCGAGGAGGTCTGACCGGCGCCGGCCCGGCGGACGCGCCCGTCACGTCTGTACATGTCCGTGCGTCGCCGTCTTGTGCGACTCATCCCAAGCCGTTCCTTCTTGCCCTCGACTCCGAGGGTATAAAAAGACAGCTGCGCCGGACGCCAAGGAGCTACAGGGACCTGAGCCTTCCATCAAACTCGGCCAGTGCCCTCCTCTTCCCCACCGGCCCCAACGCTTCCAAGGCGTTCCGGTCTCTCCTCGCCTTCCTGGAGGAGACGGGTCTGGACGGCTATTGCTAGCCCAAGGCAGCTGACTGACTGTTGGCGGCGTCTCCCGCATCTGTATACTCCCCCCTTTTTTCCCTTTTTCCTTATTCCTCTGAAACCCTACCTATCCTTCTCTCTATCTGCACGCCGGCAGTGGTGGTGGTGCTTTAACACCAGTCACAGGCCCGTGCATTTTCCTTTCCTCTTCCCCTTTCATCCACTTACTACTACTACGCCAGAGAGACTTCGATTTCTTCCTTCGAGTAACGTGGTCGCCCTGACCGGCTGCTCTTTTGCGATGCCAGAATAAACAAGTTGTTCTGTTGCCAGTCGACTCATCCTTTGCCGGGACCTTCGGATGTTTCCAGCTTTGCCCCAGGCCGCCAGGCCAACGCTACCCTTGGGGCTTGCAACCCTTTTGCAACAACTGGTTGCCAGCGGTGAGATCCCGACAACGGAGGCCAGCAGCGAAGATATGCGGTCAACTGTATGCTGAGCAGCACAACGACCATCCGGGAGCAGTGCAACGAGCCCTGTGTGATGACTGGTTGCCTGCAGCGGAACGACTGCGCTGAATTCTTGGCTGCGAGGTTTGGTGAGTGCGGGACTTTCTTCTTCTGAGTTTTGCCAGGCTTTTGTTAGTGTCAGAAACAGAGCTGGTAATTGTGGTTGTCGTTGCTGCCGGGTTAGTTTGCGGCAAGACAATAGTAGGCAGTAGAGAAAGCAGCATTCGGAGCAGCCATGGATTTGAAGTCGTTGCGCAAACCGAAATTGCTGGAGCTTGCAAGAGAGTTGGGTCTGGATGTCTCAGACAAACTCAGAAAACCAGAACTGCTAAGGGCTATTCTTGAGTTGGAGGCTGAGGATGACGAGCTGTCGGAATGCCTTGAGACCATTGAGGAGAGGGAGCAAAAAGAGAAAGACGAGCGCGAACGTAAAGAGCAAAAAGAGGAGCGCGAGCGTAAAGAGCAAAAAGAGAAAGACGAGCGCGAACGTAAAGAACAAAAAGATAAAGAGAAAGAAGAGCGCGCTTTGGAAATGAAGCGTCTCGAGGTAGAGATGGAACGCGCTCGTAATGGAAGTCAGGCACACGGTGCAGGAGAACGGGTATCGTTCAAAATGACTGACCTGATGCGGCCGTTTAAGCTTGGAGAGGACATTGGTTTGTTCCTGGTTAACTTTGAGCGAACGTGCGAGAAGCAGGGGTTCTCTCGGGAAACGTGGCCACAGCGCTTGCTCACTTTGTTACCCGGCGAGGCGGCCGACGTAGTCGCTCACTTGAAGAGAGAGGAGGCAGAGGATTTCGACCAAGTGAAATCGAGTCTGCTAAAAAAGTACAGGCTGTCAGCGGAGGCGTTCCGTCGGAAGTTTCGGGAAAATGAAAAAGGCAGAAGCGAGTCATATACAGAGTTTGCCTACAGGCTTATGTCAAACATGCAGGAGTGGCTCAAAGAAGAGAAAGCGTTTGGTGACCACGAGAAAATTCTGCAATGTTTCGGGCTGGAACAGTTTTATAGTCGGTTACCTGAGAACGTGCGGTACTGGGTCTTGGATAGGCCAGACGTTAGTACAGTGGCTAAAGCCGCCGAGCTAGCCGAGGAGTCTGTGACGCGTCGGGCTCGCGGAGCTAAGGACGGTCAAAAGGGTGAATTTGGCTCCAAGTCTGAGAGGCCGAAGTTCACACCCATGAGAGCAAGGGGGGACACACGTAGTGCGGATGCGAGTGAAAGCAGTCCGACCGAACGTAAGGAGACGGCGGCAGCCGAAGCCGAACGCAGAAAGCGGTTCGAGAGGAGGCAAGCGCGCGTGTGTTATACGTGCCAGAAGCCGGGTCACTTTTCGGCGCAGTGTCCAGAAACAAAAAGAGAGGTCGTGTGTTTGTCATTATGTAGCACTGACGAGAACATGAAGCTTCTCGAGCCTTACATGCGAGACTTCCTCGTGAACGGGAAAGAGTGCCGAGTGCTTCGTGATTCCGCAGCTACAATGGATGTAGTTCACCCCTCTTACGTAGAACCCGATATGTTCACGGGTGAGTGCGCATGGATCAAGCAAGCCGTGGAAGCTCATAGCGTGTGTCTGCCCGTAGCAAAAGTGCTTATTGAAGGACCTTTCGGAGCACTTGAGACGGAGGCCGTAGTGTCATCTATGCTGCCCCCCCAGTACCCGTACCTATTTTCGAACAGGTCCGATCACCTCCTGCGCGAGAAGGGGCTTTTGTTTGGTGAGGCTAGCGTTCAGGCCTTAACCAGACCGAGAGTTCGGGAGCTCGCTGCAAAGGCGGTAGTTGCGGGGCCGACATTGTCGAACAATGAAAAAGGGTCGGAGGCGCAGCAAGCTGGTATTCAGAGCACGTCAGAACTGAATAAAATTGAGCCTGTAGCGTTGAAGGCACCAGGTACTGGAGAGGAAATGCCCGACAGGGGAAAGTTAGAAGAGCTTCCGGTCGAGCTTCCGGGACTAAGCTCAGTGACGAACAGGGAAGACACTGATCAGGTCATTAGTGACTTACTCAGTAAAGCACCGCTGTCGGCTGAGCAGAAAACCGAACTACACCAACTCTTACAAGAGTTTCAAGGTCAGTTCTTTGAGAGGCCTGGTAGGACTTCTGTCCTTACTCATGATATAGAACTTACCTCCCCAGAGCCAGTACGATCCAAGGCGTACCGGGTGTCACCCCGCCAGCGCGATATTATGGAGGCTGAGGTAAAGAAAATGCTACAGCTCGGAGTTATTGAGGCGGGTGAGAGTGATTATACCTCCCCTTTGATTTTAGTTGAGGTACCGGGCAAGGAACCTCGTCCTTGCGTCGACTACCGCAGGCTTAATTCCATCACTAAGGATCAAATTTATCCGATCCCTAACATCGAGGAGCGCCTTGAGAAAGTTAGTAGCGCTCAGTTTATTTCCACCCTAGATCTTGTCAGGGGTTATTGGCAGGTTCCACTTACAGAAAAGGCTAGTAGGTATGCGGCGTTCATTTCACCAATGGGAACATTCCGTCCTAAAGTTTTGAGTTTTGGTTTGAAGAACGCGCCATACTGCTTTTCAAGCCTCATGGACAAAGTGTTGCGGGGACAGGAAGAATTCGCTTTACCGTATTTAGACGACGTAGCGATATTCTCCGCATCCTGGTCTGAGCATATGGCACACTTGCGGGCAGTGCTAACCCGCCTGCGCGAAGCGGGCTTGACAGTCAAGGCTCCCAAGTGCCAATTAGCACAGGCCGAGGTTGTCTACCTCGGTCACGTGATTGGACAGGGTCGTCGCCGCCCCTCTGAAATAAAGGTGGCCGCTGTGCGAGACTTCCCGCAACCGCGCACGAAGACCGATATTCGGTCGTTCTTAGGTGTCGCCGGCTACTATGAGAGGTACATCCCCAGGTACTCCGATATCGCGGCTCCCCTGACGGATGCTCTAAGAAAAACAGAGCCCCAAACAGTCGTCTGGAGCGAGACAAAGGAAAGAGCTTTTAGCGCCTTAAAGAGCGCCCTAACAAGCCAGCCTGTGCTACGATCGCCAGACTACACAAAAGGGTTCGTTGTTCAGTGCGATGCTAGTGAGCGAGGCATGGGCGTTGTACTGTGCCAAAGGGACAATGGAGAAGTGGAACACCCCGTCCTGTATGCTAGTCGTAAGCTGACCTGTCGTGAGCAGGCGTACAGCGCCACCGAGAAAGAGTGTGCGTGTCTCGTGTGGGCCGTTCAGAAATTGTCATGCTACCTAGCCGGCTCGAGGTTTATCATTGAGACGGATCACTGCCCTCTCCAATGGCTGCAGACCATCTCTCCCAAAAATGGCCGCCTCCTGCGCTGGAGCCTCGCTTTGCAACAATATTCCTTTGAGGTGCGTTACAAAAAGGGGAGTCTCAACGGTAACGCCGATGGCTTAAGTCGAAGCCCCTAACGTAGGAATCCGCCTCAAAGTTGTTTGTTACTGATGTTTCTTCCTGAAGCAGGATTTTTAACATATTGCTTTTGTTTAGTGTTTCAAAGTGATTATGTGCTTTCTAGTGCAATTTTCCAATTTGTGGACGCGTTCTGAGTGCTGCTTGACTACTGTAAGGAACTAGGCAGTAGTATAAAAGGGGAAAGAGCCTGGCAGAGCTTAGTGAGGGTTGTCTCGTGCTTGCTGACTGAGCGGTTGCGTTTCGGCGTAGTTCTAACGCTTGCTGGGAACGAGCACAAAAATGGCAACTCTCCCGAAGTGACTTTGCAGTGTCCTATGTGATCCTGAACCCGAGAACGAGGCCTTCTCTGTGCGCTGCGCTCAAGCAACGTCGAGGGACGACCGGTTTCGATTACGAGCATCATCGAGCGACATCCCTCTGGACAGCGGATGCAGTCCCCTGACCATCGGGATCTCCTTCTCCCGGCGGGGCGGTCTGTTACGTCTCGCCTACGACGCGCGGTATAGCCGGCGCGGATGCAACGGACGCCGCGGCTTCGTTCAAAGTGGCGGTCATTTTGGGCCCGTTCATCGCTGCCGCAACGCCTCCCGCCAAGCGCGTCCAGACAGGTTTCAGTGCCACGTGTCGTCGTGCGTGCGTGTGTGTGTGTGTGCATGTTGGTGCCCACGCTTGTCAAAGCGCGGCAGCCGGGGAGAGGAGCTCCCCAACTGGGAGGCGAGGAGGTCTGACCGGCGCCGGCCCGGCGGACGCGCACGTCACGTCTGAACATGTTCAAGCGTCGCCGCATCGGACGCCTCTTCCCAAGCCGTTCCTTCTTGCCTTCGACTCCGTGGGTATAAAGGGAGCTGCCCCGGACGCCAACAGAGAGACTCCGATTTCTTCCTTCGAGTAACGTGGTCGCCCTGACCGGCTGCTCTTTTGCGATGCCAGAATAAACAAGTTGTTCTGTTGCCAGTCGACTCATCCTTTGCCGGGACCTTCGGATGTTTCCAGCTTTGCCCCAGGCCGCCAGGCCAACGCTACCCTTGGGGCTTGCAACCCTTTTGCAACAGGCCACACGACTGCACAGATGCCTCGAGCAATGTGTACATCAGGGGCTTTTAGTTAAAGACGTGTTTCAGTCAATCGACTACAGCGATATTTGGGGTATTCGCAGGAAGAGTTTGAGATAATATGATAGTTCTTTCGCGACGATACCTACGGAATTGGGGGATGGCATAAACAAAGTGAGATAAGTTAATTACTAGGCTTATTAACTAAAGTTTGCAAATTATATACCCTTGTAATTTTAGCAGTTAGGCGCCTGGTTGCAGTTAGAGAGTCGTAGCGCTCCTTCAGGGCATCCATTATCAAGTATTAGATGTGCAGAAATTTAATTGCCCTTGGCGCAGTGATTGGGCGAGGAATGTCGGCTGTCCAGACACATCATGGGGCGCGCGGCGGTTGCAAAGCGGGAGTAGCCAAGTTCACCTTTCACCCGCCTTCTTGAGCGCCACGTCGCATTAAATAGGAGGTGTTGGTCGCTTCCCGCCGAGTAAAACATCCATCCACTCAGCGTAAAATATTATATCAAGAAAGCCTGAGAAAACAGGACGATAACAGGTAGGCAGCTAAGGAATTTAAATATTTATAGAGAAAGAACGTTGACCACAATGGCGGAAAATAACTATGAAGTTAACCAGTCAGTATGCAGAACACAAGGCCGGAGAAAGAAGGAGTATTAAACGGCAAGTAAAAAACACGAAAGGTAAAAACTGAAATCAATGGAAAAGAAGCAGAGTCTAGAACAATATCGATGCTAGAAAAACAGATCAGGAAGGAACCGTTCAGGCAATGCTCTAATCTTTGAGGCTACAGATCAGAGTGTCTTAATACGCGCAGCTAAAATAAAAAAAATAGCGAAGAAGATGACATGTCCTGTGTATGGTAAATCTGTAGAAACAATTGAACACCTCATACTCGAGTGTGGTGGTATCCATTCAGATGTCGATGCAGGCACAGTCACTCTCCCTGTGGTCCTAGCGTTTAGAGATAACAATGGTCATGTAAATAAATCTGCAGTAGAAGTTAGCAATATGTGATTAGAAGATTCTTGGCTCAAAGGCAGAGATGTGACGTGAGGTTAGAAGTGCCGGACTGAAAACGTATCAAAAGAAAGTGGCGAATTTTAGGACCAATTTGAAACGCAGCTAAATATAAATAAAGAAAAAAGCCCAGCATGGTGGCAAATGCCACCACCCTTTTCAAACGGGACGCTGCTATCTGCCATCCGTCCGTAGGAGCCTGAGGGAAAGGGTGAAATGAGGGCGATGCTTCCGCTTTGAGCTACGTCACTCCGTGGTCGTGACAGTGAGGGAGGCGCAACCGCAGCCGCAGCGCGCCCCTTCGCTTCGTGTGTACTGACGAAACTCCTACAGTCGGACACAAATAAGTTTTCAAAGGCTTCACCCCACGCATTCAGATCGCCATGCTCACATGGAAGTTTACCGCCATTAAAATTGTGGTCAACTTTAACTGCAGATTCAGACCACTTATGGATCAATTATTTTTCGGCTATTTACTTCTCAAGGCTAGCCTAATCGCAGATCAGGATAGCGGGTCATTTTTTCCAATGGCAGACTGGGAGCAGTCGCGATGCCCAGGTCGCTTTCTGGAGCAGTCTAGACTGCTCCATCGAAATCAGTGGATTCAAGCGCAAGTTTATATGTGACGCCTTTCATTTGCGCGCGCCTCCTACTGGTGTCTTATTATAGACCACTATTCTACCGCGTACCGTGTTACCGTGACCGATGCACCGGGAGTCCGACAGCGCATGCGCTGACGCGTACCGTAAAAGCACAACAGTAAGAATTTTAGAATACTCTAATACCAGCAGTCCTATCAGCAACACGCGCGCCCCTGTCTCCTGGACGGTGGCGAATACTGACAGCACACGATTAACCATACCCTAACTAAACAGAATAAAGAAACGAAAGAGATTTAATGGTCACTTTTGTTAGCTTTTTAAGATAAAATGATGTGGAAAAAGAACTAAGCAAATTTTGCCCAGACGTGGGTAAAAAAATTACCCGAAGACGGGGGGTGAACTGCAGACCTTCGAGCGAGAGACGAAAATTCTACCTGTCCCCAAACGTCTTTCGCTTTTATTTCCTCAGTTATCTTTCAAACTAAAAGAACTCAAACCAATACAAAGAGAGAAAACTGTCGTACAGAGTATTAAAATGGTGGAAAAATGGAAGACAGCTTTACATGAAGCGACGAGCAGGAGCTCAAAATTTCTTAAACTCTGATTGCCTCGATGCAGTGCACTTTGCCACGCGATGCAACTGTCAGTGTCCTAATCAATCGACACACCGGCTGTCGAAAATACTGCCGGGCTCGCCGAGCATGAGTTGGGTCACATATTCTAGTTTATGACTGGCTATACGTTTTTAGCCATCTGGGCTTTGGGGTATTTTAACCCTTGAAGGGGCTAATTGTCGCGCATGTTGTATGCCTCTCACACCAACTTCCTTCTCCTCCTTTTTAAAGTACTCTTGTCCACTTAGAGGACGATCTTTCAAAATGTAAGCACTGCCATCCGACTGTGTCAACGGCGAATGTCGGAGGACATTTACTACTTCTGCAATTTTGCAAATGAGTGCACAATACGATAATTAAAGCTTGTGAGTGCATTTTGTAACTAACACACTGTTCAAGTTGTGTGTCACATGACCAAGTAGGCCTGCAAGTCTTAGCAGAAGAGCAAATTGTGGGATCACTCGTTTGACAAGTCACCGTGCTAAGCTCGGCACCAGCGCCTTTTTAACGAAACTTGCATGGCTTTAAACGCAGATGTAGTAGTTTAGACCCGAGGATAGGTCACAGGTTATCGGAAAGATGAATATCTGTGCCCAGTGAAAGCGAGTGAGCGGACAGCAAGTGTGAATTCAAATTCGAATAAAGGCGTAGGACATCAGCCCACATGTTATCATAGTAAAAAGTACGTCCCGGTACCGTGGACCCTGGTCATCGGTACTCCGGTAACGGTAACACTCTGCACGTGGCATAGCGCAGGAAGTGCCGGGTATTTCCTCCGTAAGCTCCGCGCAAGCTACCCCGACATGCTACGGCCGAGCCTCGTGCCTTGCAAACTCAGATTCAGGGCGATTGCTCTACTCCGGATTCCCGCCCTCTGTCACGGAGATGAGCAGATCACTTCGGCTCTGTTATTGGAATTCACCATTATACGTTCAGGACTTTTTGAAAGCAAGCGATGAGCATAACATGAAAGTCGTCGTCGCACGTAGGTTGTGCGTTCACCAAGCCAAAAGTAGAAAGATAATTCCAATCGTCAGTGTCCCATAGACCACTAAGATTGTTTAGTACATTTATAGTCTCTGCAGTTCGCGTGCATCATTATGTTGGAGACACACTACTGCGAGGCTATAAAATTTTCTACAATTTCCACACCACGGCAGCAT